>NC_087360.1:81976757-81981321 GCF_030014295.1 Loxodonta africana | reverse complement strand
CCCTAACCCTAACCCTAACCCTAACCCTAACCCTAACCCTAACCCTAACCCTAACCCTAACCCTAACCCTAACCCTAACCCTAACCCTAACCCTAACCCTAACCCTAACCCTAACCCTAACCCTAACCCTAACCCTAACCCTAACCCTAACCCTAACCCTAACCCTAACCCTAACCCTAACCCTAACCCTAACCCTAACCCTAACCCTAACCCTAACCCTAACCCTAACCCTAACCCTAACCCTAACCCTAACCCTAACCCTAACCCTAACCCTAACCCTAACCCTAACCCTAACCCTAACCCTAACCCTAACCCTAACCCTAACCCTAACCCTAACCCTAACCCTAACCCTAACCCTAACCCTAACCCTAACCCTAACCCTAACCCTAACCCTAACCCTAACCCTAACCCTAACCCTAACCCTAACCCTAACCCTAACCCTAACCCTAACCCTAACCCTAACCCTAACCCTAACCCTAACCCTAACCCTAACCCTAACCCTAACCCTAACCCTAACCCTAACCCTAACCCTAACCCTAACCCTAACCCTAACCCTAACCCTAACCCTAACCCTAACCCTAACCCTAACCCTAACCCTAACCCTAACCCTAACCCTAACCCTAACCCTAACCCTAACCCTAACCCTAACCCTAACCCTAACCCTAACCCTAACCCTAACCCTAACCCTAACCCTAACCCTAACCCTAACCCTAACCCTAACCCTAACCCTAACCCTAACCCTAACCCTAACCCTAACCCTAACCCTAACCCTAACCCTAACCCTAACCCTAACCCTAACCCTAACCCTAACCCTAACCCTAACCCTAACCCTAACCCTAACCCTAACCCTAACCCTAACCCTAACCCTAACCCTAACCCTAACCCTAACCCTAACCCTAACCCTAACCCTAACCCTAACCCTAACCCTAACCCTAACCCTAACCCTAACCCTAACCCTAACCCTAACCCTAACCCTAACCCTAACCCTAACCCTAACCCTAACCCTAACCCTAACCCTAACCCTAACCCTAACCCTAACCCTAACCCTAACCCTAACCCTAACCCTAACCCTAACCCTAACCCTAACCCTAACCCTAACCCTAACCCTAACCCTAACCCTAACCCTAACCCTAACCCTAACCCTAACCCTAACCCTAACCCTAACCCTAACCCTAACCCTAACCCTAACCCTAACCCTAACCCTAACCCTAACCCTAACCCTAACCCTAACCCTAACCCTAACCCTAACCCTAACCCTAACCCTAACCCTAACCCTAACCCTAACCCTAACCCTAACCCTAACCCTAACCCTAACCCTAACCCTAACCCTAACCCTAACCCTAACCCTAACCCTAACCCTAACCCTAACCCTAACCCTAACCCTAACCCTAACCCTAACCCTAACCCTAACCCTAACCCTAACCCTAACCCTAACCCTAACCCTAACCCTAACCCTAACCCTAACCCTAACCCTAACCCTAACCCTAACCCTAACCCTAACCCTAACCCTAACCCTAACCCTAACCCTAACCCTAACCCTAACCCTAACCCTAACCCTAACCCTAACCCTAACCCTAACCCTAACCCTAACCCTAACCCTAACCCTAACCCTAACCCTAACCCTAACCCTAACCCTAACCCTAACCCTAACCCTAACCCTAACCCTAACCCTAACCCTAACCCTAACCCTAACCCTAACCCTAACCCTAACCCTAACCCTAACCCTAACCCTAACCCTAACCCTAACCCTAACCCTAACCCTAACCCTAACCCTAACCCTAACCCTAACCCTAACCCTAACCCTAACCCTAACCCTAACCCTAACCCTAACCCTAACCCTAACCCTAACCCTAACCCTAACCCTAACCCTAACCCTAACCCTAACCCTAACCCTAACCCTAACCCTAACCCTAACCCTAACCCTAACCCTAACCCTAACCCTAACCCTAACCCTAACCCTAACCCTAACCCTAACCCTAACCCTAACCCTAACCCTAACCCTAACCCTAACCCTAACCCTAACCCTAACCCTAACCCTAACCCTAACCCTAACCCTAACCCTAACCCTAACCCTAACCCTAACCCTAACCCTAACCCTAACCCTAACCCTAACCCTAACCCTAACCCTAACCCTAACCCTAACCCTAACCCTAACCCTAACCCTAACCCTAACCCTAACCCTAACCCTAACCCTAACCCTAACCCTAACCCTAACCCTAACCCTAACCCTAACCCTAACCCTAACCCTAACCCTAACCCTAACCCTAACCCTAACCCTAACCCTAACCCTAACCCTAACCCTAACCCTAACCCTAACCCTAACCCTAACCCTAACCCTAACCCTAACCCTAACCCTAACCCTAACCCTAACCCTAACCCTAACCCTAACCCTAACCCTAACCCTAACCCTAACCCTAACCCTAACCCTAACCCTAACCCTAACCCTAACCCTAACCCTAACCCTAACCCTAACCCTAACCCTAACCCTAACCCTAACCCTAACCCTAACCCTAACCCTAACCCTAACCCTAACCCTAACCCTAACCCTAACCCTAACCCTAACCCTAACCCTAACCCTAACCCTAACCCTAACCCTAACCCTAACCCTAACCCTAACCCTAACCCTAACCCTAACCCTAACCCTAACCCTAACCCTAACCCTAACCCTAACCCTAACCCTAACCCTAACCCTAACCCTAACCCTAACCCTAACCCTAACCCTAACCCTAACCCTAACCCTAACCCTAACCCTAACCCTAACCCTAACCCTAACCCTAACCCTAACCCTAACCCTAACCCTAACCCTAACCCTAACCCTAACCCTAACCCTAACCCTAACCCTAACCCTAACCCTAACCCTAACCCTAACCCTAACCCTAACCCTAACCCTAACCCTAACCCTAACCCTAACCCTAACCCTAACCCTAACCCTAACCCTAACCCTAACCCTAACCCTAACCCTAACCCTAACCCTAACCCTAACCCTAACCCTAACCCTAACCCTAACCCTAACCCTAACCCTAACCCTAACCCTAACCCTAACCCTAACCCTAACCCTAACCCTAAC
This sequence comes from Loxodonta africana, assembly GCF_030014295.1. Taxonomy (NCBI): domain Eukaryota; kingdom Metazoa; phylum Chordata; class Mammalia; order Proboscidea; family Elephantidae; genus Loxodonta; species Loxodonta africana. The sequence goes on along the minus strand of NC_087360.1, from coordinate 81,978,254 downwards.
CCTAACCCTAACCCTAACCCTAACCCTAACCCTAACCCTAACCCTAACCCTAACCCTAACCCTAACCCTAACCCTAACCCTAACCCTAACCCTAACCCTAACCCTAACCCTAACCCTAACCCTAACCCTAACCCTAACCCTAACCCTAACCCTAACCCTAACCCTAACCCTAACCCTAACCCTAACCCTAACCCTAACCCTAACCCTAACCCTAACCCTAACCCTAACCCTAACCCTAACCCTAACCCTAACCCTAACCCTAACCCTAACCCTAACCCTAACCCTAACCCTAACCCTAACCCTAACCCTAACCCTAACCCTAACCCTAACCCTAACCCTAACCCTAACCCTAACCCTAACCCTAACCCTAACCCTAACCCTAACCCTAACCCTAACCCTAACCCTAACCCTAACCCTAACCCTAACCCTAACCCTAACCCTAACCCTAACCCTAACCCTAACCCTAACCCTAACCCTAACCCTAACCCTAACCCTAACCCTAACCCTAACCCTAACCCTAACCCTAACCCTAACCCTAACCCTAACCCTAACCCTAACCCTAACCCTAACCCTAACCCTAACCCTAACCCTAACCCTAACCCTAACCCTAACCCTAACCCTAACCCTAACCCTAACCCTAACCCTAACCCTAACCCTAACCCTAACCCTAACCCTAACCCTAACCCTAACCCTAACCCTAACCCTAACCCTAACCCTAACCCTAACCCTAACCCTAACCCTAACCCTAACCCTAACCCTAACCCTAACCCTAACCCTAACCCTAACCCTAACCCTAACCCTAACCCTAACCCTAACCCTAACCCTAACCCTAACCCTAACCCTAACCCTAACCCTAACCCTAACCCTAACCCTAACCCTAACCCTAACCCTAACCCTAACCCTAACCCTAACCCTAACCCTAACCCTAACCCTAACCCTAACCCTAACCCTAACCCTAACCCTAACCCTAACCCTAACCCTAACCCTAACCCTAACCCTAACCCTAACCCTAACCCTAACCCTAACCCTAACCCTAACCCTAACCCTAACCCTAACCCTAACCCTAACCCTAACCCTAACCCTAACCCTAACCCTAACCCTAACCCTAACCCTAACCCTAACCCTAACCCTAACCCTAACCCTAACCCTAACCCTAACCCTAACCCTAACCCTAACCCTAACCCTAACCCTAACCCTAACCCTAACCCTAACCCTAACCCTAACCCTAACCCTAACCCTAACCCTAACCCTAACCCTAACCCTAACCCTAACCCTAACCCTAACCCTAACCCTAACCCTAACCCTAACCCTAACCCTAACCCTAACCCTAACCCTAACCCTAACCCTAACCCTAACCCTAACCCTAACCCTAACCCTAACCCTAACCCTAACCCTAACCCTAACCCTAACCCTAACCCTAACCCTAACCCTAACCCTAACCCTAACCCTAACCCTAACCCTAACCCTAACCCTAACCCTAACCCTAACCCTAACCCT